>NC_134037.1:6338781-6348038 GCF_965140245.1 Athene noctua
CCAAGAGATAGATAGCAGTGCAGTAGTAGTTCAGCACTTAGATCAGGGTAGAGAAAACCTTGCATTTTCATGCTGGATTTCCTTTACTATCAATCTTTAAATCCTTGAATAATTTGATCGCTTTAAAAAAGAAGAGAGAGAGAGAGAGAGAGAGGAAGAGAGAGGCTTGACTACAATCATCTGCACAGGTAATTGGAATCTCCTTAACAGGAGCTGGAGAGCTGAATAGACTGGAGTTGAGCTGAGCTGAGCTTTGAGCCGCCTTTCAGCTGGGAAGTGAGAACCGCAGTCAAACACTACAGGCACAGACCCCCGCTGATGGGGGACTCTGTCTTGCCCTCTTTCAGCTTCTGGGAGGTCAGCTCTGGGATCAAACCCGAAAGCATTTCCCCCTGTGCCTGGGGAACAACCAGATCCCGCAGAAACCCGGCAGAGCAGGACGGTGGCGGGCGCAGGCACCCCTCGGGCACCCCTTCTCCCGCCCGCCGCGCTCCCAGCCCTCCCCACAGCGTCCCGCCAGCGCTGCCCGGGGCAGTGTGTGTGTATGTGGGGGGGGCACGTCTGAAGTGTGTCCGTGTGTGTCCGTGTCCGTGTGTCCGTCCCCACGTGTGTGTGTCCGCGTGTCCCCCCCCGGGGCCGCGCGGCGCGGCGCGGCGGGGCGGGGCCGGCGCGGAGCTGTCCCTTCAGCACCACCGCCCCGGCCCCGCCGCCCGCCCCGCGGGGTCGCGGAAATCCGGGAGAAAAAAACAGGAGAGGGCACCCAAAAAAACCCCCCACAAAACCCAACAACCCACCACCCCCTGCGGGGATAACCGCCTGGGCGCCTACTCGCCATCCCCACTCGCCACAGTCTCGCGTGGCTGCTGTTTTCAGCCTGTAGTTTGCCCGGGAAGGTGGTGGTTGAAATCGGCGCTCTGTCACGACAGTGTCGCGCCGCCTAAAATAGTTCCTAAACATCCATTTCTCGTGGTGAGGATAATGGGTAAGGGAAGGCGATAGTGGGACAAGAAATGCGCATTCTAAGAGGCTGAGGCGCGAAGTGTCCTCTCTCCGACTGCGTCATTCGTTTTGTACTGTGGATGAAAGTATGCGCTTAGGCTTGTAAGAATTGTGTTCCTACGTTAGGCCTTTAAACTACTTTCTCTTCAGAGTAAATGACGGTAATAGCAAACTCCCCAGAACACTAGATTTCACAAATGCTGAAGAAATGCGCATTTAACAAGAGTTTCAAATCTTTCCTCTAACTTTGACGTTAGATATTTGCATTGACAGATGGTTATCAAATGAAGTGACACTCAAAAGCGAGCCTCACACCGGTCTGTAGCGCTACTGAAACCACATTTCCAAAAAAGCTCCTTCCTTTCTCCACACGAGATCAAACTGCCGATGTAACAGCCCGGCGCCAGGGAACACGTTTCTCAAACTATCAGGAATCAACTCGGTTAAACGGGGAATGATAAAAGGGGTTAAGAAAGCTCTGGATTCAGCGGGAGTATCCGGGAGCTACCGATCATTTGTAAAGCGCAAATGGACTGTGAAATGTGAAGGGCTCTAAGCTGGTTTGGACACACTTCTGCTAAATGTCAAATTATCACTATTTCGGCAGCAAATCCAAACTACGCTAAACAGTGGGGGAAGGAAAGAGAGAAATGGAGAGGGAGTTATGTTTACAAAAAGTGAGAGACGCAGGTATTTGTAACCTCTTACCTCTTCTTATCACACCTCCTTGCCCGTTCAGTACAAGTCCACACTGGGCCTCCACTGAGCTCTTAAATAATGAGGGGACAAAAAAGGAAAGAAAGGAAAGAAAGAAATCAGATAAAGAAACCCACAGAGAGATCACACAGCTTTTGCTTTGTTACACGACTCGTCCGGGAACAATTAGTTAAGGTGAACTGGAAAAACACAGTTGCTCTCATCGAACTGAAGTGCTTTGGCGAAATCCCACCGCCATCCTGCAGTCTGCCCCGACCCCATCAAATGCAGAATAATTATCTCTTTTAAATAATGATCACATTTAAGTACGAGTTTTTCCTGAACTGGGGACTTAGATCGGCAGTTATGTGGCAGGATAGAGACAAACAAGTACTTGAGAGAAGTGTGTTCCCGCTCTACAGTTGCATGCACAAAGGTAAAAACACACTTTTAGATAGTATTTCTGTATGTTTAACTGTATTATTTATATGTAAACACACATCTAAATTAATACATATGTTTCGTGACCCACTAACAAAGTGCGCACAGAAGTAGACAAAGAGCACAAACAACAGACGACCTATTGGGCTTTGCCGGCTACACAGAGTCGTAAGGCTGTTGTAACAATGCGTGAGTCCGCACATAGGTGGGGATGAATATGCATCTGTGTGCACACACTCACAGAGGCACCCATGTGTGAGTCTGGGGTGAAGAACCATCCAAAAACCTGCCTAGGGCTTCTGGTGCACATCCGAAGGGATCTCACTTCTTTATTCTTCTGTTACAAGGCTGATTATTTGGGGATCTTCGCCCTCCTTAATAAATATTTTTATTGGAATGATAAAAGACTTGAAAGGGTTGGGTTTTCTTTGGGTTTTTCCTTATGTTGGGGTTAAAAAAACACAACAAACCAAACCTAAATCTTTGCCCAGTGGAAATGTGTTAAAGACGCATTTTCCTCTACAAACAAACGAGGTATTGGACATGAAAGAGGCCTTTAAGGGTGTTAACCTACTCAACAGCCCGTGAAGAGTTAAGTAAATGCGGAGAGAGTCGGTGCATAATAAAAACCCCACTTTACAAAACAACCTTTACAGTCCTGGCTCTCTCCCCCACTTTCACCATATTGGCGCTGGCCCTGTAAGACCTTCCTTTTCAAGGCTCTTTTTTATTTTAAGTGTTCTGCCTTAAAGTGATTATGAAATCAATATGAAAAAAACTTGGCGACTGAGCATAAATTAAAGCGGTGATGGGAAAAGGTGTGACAGTTTTCTTTGTTGCCCATGGAAAATCTTTTTAGGGCACTGAAAGATGCCACTCCAGCTCCAAGACTGTTTGCATCTGTTAGGCTGACTTAAACCGCCCTCGAAACTATTGGACATTCACTTAAAATTCTGTGCAGGGAAAAGTATATTTACATTTGTTGCATTTGAAATGAGGCATATGCTGATGAACGTTTTAAAAAGAAAGACCAAGGAGAAAGGGGAAGACTGGTTAGACCACAATTTTTGCGTTAAAAGTATTTGTGTACAGCCCTGATTCTGTTCGCCACCAAAACGCTTCTCCCTAAGCTCAAGGTGATATTCGCAAGAGCCCAAGTTTGTTCTGAATGATCTAAATCATAACGACAGATATTAATATTTTCAACTTCTCACCGCTCAGGCTTTTCGATACCTCAGTACACTCCCTCTTCTGTTCGGGAAAAGAGGGAGGAGGAAAAATCAAGAAAAGATTAGGTACAAAGACGTTAAGTCTTTTACTTTCAAATAAAGCGTGATCGAAAAAATAATATTTTCCAAAGAAAAGCTGTAGATTTTTTTCTTCTTTAAATAAATAATAAAAAAAAATGTGCCTCTAGTAGCTTAACCAATCTCTCTCTGTCTCTCTTTTTTTTTTTTTTTTTTTTTTTTTTAAAGGGAAACATGTTGTTTGGTCGGATGACATTGCATAAATGACCAGTTGAATGGCACTAAGTCGAAAATTGGATAAACTATGGTGCTTTTTTGCCCGGGACTTAGGCATTGTCTGCTGTCTTGCAAACGTTCCTAATCCCCTCTTTTGAAAAATACAAGGCTTTGTGCCTGCCAAAGAAAAAAAATTTGTACAGATACAAAAAAATCAGCAGCAGACGTGGTTATAAAAAGGAGTAAATAGGTTTTAGTTGGGCTGAGCAGTGAATGGCAGATTTTTTTTTTTTTTTTTTTTTTGAGGGGGGTAACATAAGGAGATCCTTGTGAAAAATGTAAACAAAAAATGGCCAGAGAGGATAAAATTATATAGTGAATTTTAATGGCGAAAGATAGGTTTAAATAGTTAGGGTTTCCTCCTCACAGATACAAAAGATAACAACCTTTGTTGTTGGCTTGTGGATTATTTTCTACCTTAAAAGAAAAGAAAAAAAAGAAAAACAAGATTTCTTTTCTCCGATATAAATAGATGTTTGAGGGGGTTTTGTTTTGTTTTGTTTTTAAGGGAAGTAAATAAAACCTTCTTAGTTTTACAAACTTCGGGTTGTTGGTTTTTTTGGTTTTGTTTTTGGGGTTTTTTTGTTTGTTTGTTTGTTTCCCGAGCCTTTGACCGCTACGTCTTTTTGGAAAGACCAACATAGCGAGCTTTGTATGACTGGGAGCGAGATTTGGGGGAAAAGTAAGTACAGTAAATACGGTTTTGTCTCTCTCCCAGCGGATCGGGAAGCCCTTAGTTTCTCCGCTCGTCGGGAGAAGGAAGGTTTGCTTTGGATTTGGGGGACTTTTCGAAATGGGTGTTAGATACAGGAGGGCGTTGTTTGCAATTTTGGAAACCAATTTCCTTTAAGCAACCAGCTCAATTTACCGGAGGTGAAGTTTTAGTGCGGGGAAAAGGATTTCTGAGAGGATGAAGCTGAGGTTTTGATACACAGAAATAGAATTCTTTGGATGGGTCCAGATGCCGATTAGGGGGGGAACAGATGAATGATTAGACACATAGATAGATGAATTCCGCTTTTCCGCTTCTATCTCTCTCTCTGTTAACATCTAGATCGGATATTGAGAGGGATTTTTGTCATACTGAATATTTCTGACAGACGTTTGCTCCCGTTTAGTTCTTCCCTGCCCTCATGCCTCGGAGTTCAACGGAAGGTTTGTCTTTGTATGTATGTCGGAAAGCAGATTTATTTCCTGCCCTGCCTCTTTTCTCTTTTTCTACTCCATCCCTTCCTTAACACATTTCCCTGCTCTGCCGGTGCGAGTTTTTCCAACGGTTCCGTTTGCCGAAAGAAAGGAAAAGTTTAGGAAAGGCAAGAAGATGGGTTGGGTTTGGTTTCTGTGTGACTTTGGTGAGGGCTGGTACACGCACAGGCGGACCCGCACAGGCACCCCGAGATCTCCGGATGAATCCCACTGTCTCAGCTACCACAGAGACACAACCCACGCGGGGAAGTCAGGCGCGAGTTTGGGGGTTTTTTTTGTTGTTGTTTGGGCAAGGAAGAGCACTTGCTTCTCCCCCTCACCCCCCCCTCCCCCCCGACACCCCCCCCTCCCCACTCCCCCCCCCCCCCATTTTTTGTTGCTACTATTCTGGAGGGGACGGGCTCCGGATCGGATTTTGGATGAATCTTCTCTCCTTTGTATGAGCTATTCTGAGCAGAGGAAAATGGGGAGGGTGCGGGGGGGACCAGGGCAGGGGGAGGGGAGAAGAAGGTGCCTCGAAAGGAAATCGCATGCTATTTACCTGCAAATCGTCTGCTCCCGAGGCTGCAAGCCCGAGGCTTGGTCCTGGCAGGAGTCTTTGATCTGGATGCATCCCATATTGGGATCCATGGCTCATAAGAGACAGGTCGTGGCGGCGGTAAGCATCTAAGCACCCCAGCTCTCTCCTCTGCTCGTCCAAGCAAGAGGACTTGAGCGCCCGCGCATTGTGCAGGTTGATAAAATCAGTGGGTTCCCCATGGTGGATCTGCTGGTAGTATTGCTGGGAGTGATGGAGAGAGTTCAAGGAGTAAGCGTCGGGGTTGACTGCCGGGTGGCTGTGTTGGAACTCGTAGTGGAAGGACTGGTGGTGCAGTGGGGTGTACTGGTGGTTAGTGGAGAAGTACGGGGAGGCGAACTCGGTGCCCGTGGTAGAGTAAGTGAGAGGAGATGAGGAGGAATAGGCGACGGTCGAGTTGGCCACAGACTCCAGGCATCCAAGCTGCATCAAACGGTAACTGTTTGATCCGTCATGACGTATCTGAAAGGAAGAAGTGAAAAGAAGACCCCAAAACTGGAGGTTTGTCATGGAAAACCCCGGGTGCGGTTCTTCCAAGCACGCTGTCCTGCATAGCTTCTCCCCCTGCAGAACCGTCTAAGCCTGCGAGCGGCAACCCCAGCAACAAAAGATCCTTTCCTACCTTGGGCTGGTGCCATAAAGGTCTGTTCAAAAAAATCATAAACAGCCCAGCCTGCCCTTAATACCGTCAAGTGAAAGGAATCCACGCACTGAAATAAAAACTAACTATCTATCTGTCCATCCATCCATCTATCCATCCACCTCCTGATCACAGCTGTAATATCTGGGGCTGACACAAAAAAAAAGTCATCAAACAGAGGAAACTACCGCGAATACACACAAGTCCCGTCCCTATGTTACAGCGTTACACATTGAGAAAGCTTTGCCGCCTGCTTGCCTTCCTTTCTTCCTTCCTTCCCTTCTTTTTTTTTTTTTTTGAACCCCTATTTTTCTTTCTTTTTAAAATAACGAATCAGATCCAAAATTCCCCCCCTCCCCTCCTTTTCCTGCGTTTCGAAAGAAAAGGGGAGTCCTGCTTTTTAGTGAGAACTCCCCATTCCTGGCGAGCTGGTGGTGATTTCTCTCCACTTCATTATATTATTAGGGGTATTATTCTGATTTTCGTTCTGGCAACGGTTTTAACGTGGTAATGAGTTGCCCTTTCTGGCGACAGATGTCATAACGAATTTTCTCTCTATACTTCTTTAAGTTATCTCTGAAGCCGGATTATAATTAAATGTAACGGTCCAATATGGATTTAAAAAAAAATGGAAACAACCACACAGGCACATACACACACACATATGCACACACACGCACACACACATCCACACACGCGCGCACACACACACACACACACTCTCACACACACAAAATACCTCTGCATCGTGGACGAGACCTGGAAAGGTAGTTGACATTTTTTGGTTCTCCGAAAAAAAAAAAAAGAGAAAAAAAACTCTGGATAAAATTCCCCTCTCCAAATTTAAAAAAAAAAAAAAAAAAAAAAAAAAAGAAGGAAAAATTTGAAAAATCCAAAGTTCATGTATTTCCCCAATTTTTTTTAGAAAAAAATCTCTACAGACAGAGAGAATTTGCAATGGATCTGCATAGATCAGATCTCTCGCTTTTCCATGCACCTCCTTAAAAACCTGTAGGAACAAAATTTTCCCTCTGCACAAAAGCTGCTCCCTGGATCAGATTTTGTACTTGCTGGGTATTTCTTTGGCTGATGTCGTAGGTCCCTTGGTAATATAGAAGTTTTGAAAATTAAGCATCAGCACTGAGAACTGGGAGGACAATAGATAGAGGAGCTTCATCCCAGGAGACAAGGAATAAATATTGTATCTTCGCCTAATAAGGAACTGTAGGTTCTTTCAACATTTTTATACATTTTTTCCTCCACTCTTTAGAATGCTTTTTCTTACCCAGGCTAATATGGGAGCTAATCTGATCGAAGGGGGTATTTTGTGTACATTTTATTGGGAAGACATAAAGCTAATAGATATTAATATATATTATTAAACCATCCTTTTCAATAGGTAAGTGCTCCTTCCTGTTGATTATACTGCTTTTAAATACTGACCAGAATCTAAGATTGCACATTTGTATGTGTGTCTGTTTAACTGTAATTTCTTTTTTTTTTTTTTTTTTTTTTTTTTTCTAAATGAAAACTATGTGGTTTGTTTTGTTTTGTTTTTTTTTTTTTTTTTTTTTTTTTTTTTACCCTTGCATTTACATCGAATTTAAGTCCACCCCACACTTCAACCTGCTTTTAAAGCTTCCTAATATGCTATCTTACAGGCTTCTTTAAATAGCATTTTCAAACATAAAACTAGGGTGAGACCACAAAGTATCACTGCAGTGACATATTATATGGAATTATACATAAAATACATATAGATCTACGGAATTACATCTGTCTATATAGGAGAAAGAAAACGAGGGAAGGGAACGTATGAGCTGAAGACCACTGATAGCTGTTTTCCTTTCGACATTTCCAAGTGCCGATATATTTTAGTGATGGAAACGCACGGAGGCTGCGTAGCCCTGGGTTGCAAAGCTGGAGGGGTCCGTTATTTATTTATTTAGTGACACGGGTCCGAGGAGTTGCCACTCGGGGAATAAGTCCTCTCTGCCTGCTCAGCTCCCCCCTGTCCCTCTGCCTCTGTCCCCAGGTAGTGGCTCTCCAGCCCCCGAAGTGACAGCGGGCTGGGCGCGGGGAGCGCCCGGGGGGGCCGCCCGCTGCCAGGCGAGCTTTTGGGAGGGGGGGGGGGAAGAGGCGGGGGGGGGGGGGAGTCACCCACCCTCCGAGAAGATGCCAGCCCAAATGGCATTTCCCGGCGGGGTGGCTCTGCTGATGGCTAGCTTCCACAAATGATAAGCCTGGAGATAGGAGAGGGTGTAACTTGCTTTTAATTGCCATTTAATTTGGGTTGCTTTTAAGCGTTTAAGCTGCGAAGGTGTCTTAATAATAAGCCGCAGGCAAATAGGCATGTGGCTCTCTCCCTCTCTCCCTTTCCTCTCTCTCTTTTTTTTTTTTTTTTTTTTTTTCCCTTCCTAAAGTCCGGGTTTTGGGAGGGTTTATTGGTCTCTGTTCATGCAGGCTAACAGGAGCTGTCACTCAGCCCTCTTTTCTTTCTGCAAATGGACAAAGGCACACGACGGGAATGGAAATGCATTGTCTGAAACGGGAAAGGGCGATTGTCCGGGGGGCAGCGGCAAACCCCTCGTACCGCTGCCGGGGAGAGGGGCTCCCCTGACACACACACACACCCCCCCCCCCCCCCCCGGCCCGCCTCTCCTAACGGGGAAAGGGAAGGAGGAGGAAAAGGGGAAAGGAGGAAGGAAAGGAGGAAAAGAGGGAGGGGGGGAGGGAGCGAGCAAAAGAGGGAGGGAAGGAGGGAGGGAGGAAAGAAAAGAGGGAGGGAGGGAGGGAGGGAGGGAGGAAGGAAGGAAAGAAGGAAGGAAGGAAGGAAGGAAGGAAGGAAGGAAGGAAGGAAGGGAGGGAGGAAGGAAGGAAGGAAGGAAGGAAGGAAGGAAGGAAGGAAGGAAGGAAGGAAGGAAGGAAGGGAGGGAGGGAGGAAGGAAGGAAGGAAGGAAGGAAGGAAGGAAGGAAGGAAGGAAGGAAGGAAGGGGAAGGAAGGAAGGAAGGAAGGAGGAAGGAAGGAAGGAAGGAAGGAAGGAAGGGAGGGAGGGAGGAAGGAAGGAAGGAAGGAAGGAAGGAAGGAAGGAAGGAAGGAAGGGAGGAAGGAAGGAAGGAAGGGAGGGAGGGAGGAAGGAAGGAAGGAAGGAAGGAAGGAAGGAAGGAAGGAAGG